>NW_026900733.1:0-20881 GCF_033783945.1 Neopsephotus bourkii
ACCGTTTACTGAGTGAAGGAAGGCAGAAACCAAAACCAAGTGATGCAAAGTCCCACAGATAGACTGATGATGCCCAGACAGTCCCTGAGCAACAGCTGCTTAGGAGTATGTCCTTTCCACAGTTTTATTGTTGAGCACAACACTGAATAGTGCAGACATCCCTTCAGTCATTTGGGTTCAGCCCTCCGGCTGTGTGCCATGCCAGCCTATTGTGCACCCTGAGTCTGCTTTCTCAGAAAGAAGCAAAGATGTGATGATGTGCAAGCCTGCCCAGCAAGAACTAAACATCAATGTGTTCTAAGCACTGCTTTAGCCACAAATATAGACCATGGCAGCTCTGTACTTGTCGCTAAATAATGGCTGCTGTGAAGAGAATTAATGCCACCCCAGCCAGACTGAGTACAAGGATCATTAGTAAAACACTAGGAATTCGAAACAGGTGAGAGCTTAAGTTCACCATTATTTGTTTCGTGTCAATTAAAATTTGCAACTTCTAGCAACCTCAAGTTGCTAAAATACTGTTAAAATGAAGGCAGAGAATATGGGAGTTCAGTCCAAACAGATCATCGTGTCAATTCAAATGAATGTTCCCTCCCCATTGTTTCACAAACCCAGTGCTTGGGTGTTTGGGGTGCTGCAGCCGCACTGGCCAACGCAAGCAGAACACATGTGATGATGATCCAAGTGAATTTCTCACAACTTAAGGCTACACAAGAGGTTTGTCTCTGGTCACGCGCACCAGACAGCAGTACCAAGCGCATGCATGCACTTGGAGCACAGAACTGCTGCATGAGGTGGCAGATGGAGACAAAGGTCAGCTTGAAGAAACATCAGTAGCGCCAAAAAGAAGCCCCCACATATGCCTTTGCATCTAAATGTAGATGCACTTGCATGTAACTCATTGAGAATACATAATTCATCCGTCATTAGCTATAGCTTGTTTTAATGAGGGGTTTTATAGTATAGTAGTTAGCAAGATTAATCCTGCAGCTACCAAACCATTCCAGTTTGCATGTGAGGTTAGCCTAGAAGTTGTCTCTGCTTCACCAGGACATCAGCCCGCGGACATCAGCTCGTGGAAAAGGCTTTGTGGTGTCCCTGCTCAGAGGGGATCCTCAGCACGGCCCTGAAGATCTGCACACAGGACCCCACAATGAACACAAAACACCCACATGATGAACAGGCACCGACCACAAGAAGCCCAACTTCCCTGAGGTAGGAGTGTGAGCAGGAGAGCTTGGGGATCTGGGGGATTTCACAGAAGAACTGCTCCACAGCATTGCCTTGCTAGAGGGGCAGTGAAAACGTATGGGCTGTGTGCAGCAGGGCAGTGAGAAACCCAGGGCCCCAGGCAGCTGCTGCCATGTGGACACAAGCTCTGCTGCCCGGGAGGGTCCCGTAGTGCAGGGCTTGCAGATGGCCACGTAGTGGTTGTAGGATGTGACAGTGAGGAGAGAAAACTCAGCTAAGATGAAAAAGAGAAAGGAAAAAAAGCTGTGCAGCACAGCCTGTGTAGGAGATGGCCCTGCTGTCCCAGAGGGAATTGGTGATGGATGTGGGGACACTTGTGGAGATGCAGCCCAGGTCCAGCAGGGAGCAGCTGAGGAGGAAGAAGTACGTGGGGGTGTGGAGGTGCTGGTCGCAGGCTGTGCTGGTGATGATGAGGCCGTTCCTAGGAGCACAGGCAGGGAGATGCCCAGGAAGAGCCAGAAGTGCCAGAGCTGCAGCTCCCGCGTGTCTGCGAATGGCAGGAGGAGCTGGGTGATGGAGCTGCCATTGGGCACCTGATGCCTCTGGGCATGGGGCCTGTTCAAACAAGGAAAGGACAGGGAAAAACTATGACAGGTTCCTCTGAGAAAATTCACTGCATTTCTCATAGAAATCCCCCTATCTGAAATGCATTTCCTTTCTCTGGTTTGTGATGGCTGAGTGTGCTGTGAAGAGCAGGACCTCTGCCCATGTGCTGTCATGGAGTCAGCTTTGTTCTGAAGCAGTGCTTTGTCCGGCTCTGATGTTCACAAGGACGTCAGATGAAATCTGACTTGATTGGAAAGTTCAGTACTGGCACTCATGACTCGGGTGAGTCTGGGCTGCAGAAGACAGGCTCAGCATCAATTTGACTGTGTTGTTTACTTACTGGCATAACACTGCTGAGGGTTTTTATTTGGGGTATAAACCACTCTTTTGTTATGACCGAAACCCTGACGAGCACTGAGGCAGGGAGAAGCTCTCAGCTCTTTGCAGCTCGGTGCGGGGCCAGCAGAGCTGCAGTGTCCGTCAGTCCTTCCCCACGTGCCCGTGCTTACGCTTGCGCTGCCCGTAAGCTGCCTTCACACCCAAATCAAGCTCACCCCCCCCCCCCCCCCCCCCGCAAATACGAGTTCCGCGCCGGACGCGGCGATCCCGCAGCGCTGCCGCTCGTGCTCGGGACCGGAGGGGCGAGCGGATGCGGCGCCGCCTCTCCCCTGCCGCGCCCCGCACGATCGCGGTGCGCCCGGCGCTCAACCCTTCGTAGGCGCCCTGGCTCTGGTCAGGGGCTCGCTCGGGGCGGAGCAGCTCCCCCGCTGCGCTCCGCTGAGAACCAGCCCTCGGCACAAGCTGTTGTCGCGCTGCCGGGGGCCGGGCTCCGCTCCTTCCTTCCTCGGCTCGGCGAGAGGGGCGCGCTCCTCCTCCCTCCCTCCCTCCCTGCCGCTCGGAGTGCGGGGCTCGTCTGATTTCCAGGGCCCTGCGGGGCCTCTCGGCTCTTCCGGCACTTACACAGACAGGGTTTTGGGTTCCTGCTCCTTCCTGAAAGTCCCCGCTGGCTCATCCAGAAAGGCCAGGCTCAGAGGGCACGGAGAATTCTGTCTCAAATGCGTGGCAACCGGGCAACTGAGGAGCAATACGGCAGTATCAAAAACAGCCTTGAAGGAGAACAGGAAGTTGGAGCAGGTACTTTGAATGCTGAATGCTTGTTGAACTCTCTGCCTATCAATGATGGCATAAAACTCAGAAGGAATGTTGAAGGCGTAGCCTGTGGGAGCTTGACGTTTCGATTTTACATATCTGATTTGCTATTGTTTGAAATATCTCGTATGCTGGTAGCTTCAAAAATGAACAGATGTTTCTATGATCCTGCAGTTTTAAATAGGTTCTGATTTCTAAGTGAGGAAGATGTAAGGCTGTGTAAGATTCTCAGTTTATACCACCTGTGCTTATGTGAGAAGTGCTCTCAGAAAACAGTTTAAGGATGCACATCTTGAAGAGTGAAAATAATTGAAATAGAGTTTGGTTTCTTTTATCAGTGGAAAAGGCCAAAGAGACACTGGGGGGGTGCGAAGGCATCTTACATGCCTGAAATACCCAAAGGCCATATCCTGGCTGACTGCATTCTAGACAAGCAGCCTTTGGAAAGATTCAGCAAACTAGGCATGCAGTATAGAAATTCTTTTCCAGTAAAGGCAGCTTCTGAAAGCCCTTTTGGACTTCCCCAGGAAAAGAAGGCATCTAAATCAAATCGGGGGTTTACTCGGTTTTTTGTTTGGTTGGTTGGTTGGTTTTTATATTCTTACGCCACTTTATGTATGTACCAATGCGGGCACTTCTAAAGCAAGGTTACCATTCTGTCGACTTCCTGCCCTCTACATATTTTTCCTTCGCTTTGTGCTCAAAGTGTTATAGTGGGAATCTCAAGTGGGAATCTGTAGTGGGAATCTCAAGTAAGACTCGTCTTAATTCTCGCTTACTTAAACATGGATGAGAAAATGCTGTAACTTCTCAGCACTGGTGGAAAGACAAGTGCAAGTTATCTTACATCTGTGTAAACTGAGACTGAACATCTTATAATGCCTAATCTTGTGGCCTCATTGAGTTTGGTTTTGAGCCTTACAGCAAATATTTCAGTATCTGGAAAAAGTAATTTGGCACATGCTAATGAAGGGATTTTCAAACTGTTCACTGCTGTGAAGCAGGTTTTTTTTTCTCTCATGAAGTTTTTGAGGCTTTGATACTTTTTTTCCAGTTAGTGGGGCATGGAGGGCATGGGAAATGAAGTTCATTGAAGCTGATTCAATAAAGAGCTGAAGCAGATATTCATAGAACAGCTTAGATTTAAGAGTCCTGTACTGAGGTTCTTGATCCTAATTATGGATTGAGCTGTTCAGTTCTGTGGAAGGCCACTTAATGTGGTAGTAGTATTAAAGTTGTTATGCTTTGTAGAAACAAAAGGAACAGCTGTTTGATCCATCCGGTCCCTTGTCAGTCACTGGGCTAGAGGCTATGACCTTGTTTCTCCCTCTTAAATCATTTCTCATGCTTCTGTTTCACTGTCTGTAAACTAAATGTGTGTTGTAAGACTGCAGTAGGACTGACTTCAGCTCAGTTGTTAAATCAGTCTTCTATACATTGCTAACTTGGACTGACACACTAACTGTGAGGTTGTTGGCAGGCTAGAATGTGCAGGACTCTTGGTTTCCCCCTGCCTCCCCAGAAAACATAGTGCACTCCTGAAGGTTAGGTAAGTCAGCATATTCTTAGGAGAAACACAGCATCAGTGTTTTCTTCTCAGGTAGCCCACAGCTTCAGAGCTGTCACCAAGGGGCATTAACAAAGCAGGGGTAGTTACAAGTATATGCTGTCCCACTTGTTATAAATGGTTAGCAGATAGGCATTAGATGCAGTCACTCTCAGTTTTGTTCATGACGTGGTTGTAATTGCACTTCATCCCATGTAACCCAAAGTCTTCATTGCTCTAAAAGGCATGCTGTGTATCAGCATCAAGACATACATTATTTCTGTTACTTTTCTGTGACTTTCAGGTGGTATTTACAAATTGTATTAAATTGTCATTACTTCCATTTCTTGAGGAGTTGTCTGGATCCTCAGTATTGAATTTGGCATGCATAGTGCAAGAGCAACTTACTGTTCATGGTTTCATGGTGTTCAGGTATTGACAATTAAAATGTGTGCTTCTGCAAGGACTTTGCATTGCATTTTTTACATGTATTTCTGTTGTGTTTTGGTTTGGGTTTTTTTGTTTTTTTATCTGGGTTGGTTTGGGGTTGGTTTTTTTTAGTATATATATTGCTGTAGCAATTTCTGTGTTCATTTCTTCTATTTGTGGCTGACAGTGTTTTAAAAGACTAGTTAATAGCAATGGTAAAGGATAATAGTAAATCCTATCAGATGTTGCAGACATCATTCCAATTTTACAAAAGCTTTAAATGACCCTAAACTGACAGTGTGTGGCTGTGGCATTCGAGGAAAGGTAACTTTGTAGATTGTAGATTGAAAATCATCTTTTACCTAAAAGTGCCTTTTCCTTTCCTGTCTTTTCCTTTCCTGTAGAAGAACAAAAGTTCTTTTTTCATTAACTGATATCTGAACATCTTTGCCAGTTTCTTAGGGCATCATTTCCTAAGCGCAAACAGGTCTGTGTTTGACTCCCCTGAAGGGAGTAACAGAGTGTAACCATAATACATTCTCCAGTCCCACACTAAAAGCTGTGATGATTCGTGTAACTGTTTCATCAACTATTTTGTATCAGGGAAGTAGTGAATCACAGGGGAGCTTCATCTGTGCTGTTTAAACTGCTTGCTTCAGAGTTGGGTTTGAATGTCTGCCATAAACCCAGGGAAGTTCTTTGTTTTCTCCACATGATCATCAAGCAGCTTCTGTCTTGAAAATAATGGAAGAGGCCCTCAGCCAGAAACTGGCGTTTCAGAAGCCTTTTGTACCAAAGTTGGATACCTGTTTAGCAAATGATTCACATTTCTTTATCCTTTCCAATACATTCATCCAAATCACTGCTGCTGATACTGCTTACCAAATTATATATTAACATTTTCAGGTTGGTAGCTGGAAGAGGATTTTTTTTTATTGACAAATTCTTTCTCAGTGACTGGTTATGCAAATGCCATTTTTTCTGGCAGTCATGAATACTGACTCCCAGTTCGACTTTTGGTGTTGTAACCTTGCACTTTGAGAACTGAATGTGAGGGGATCCCATTCTGCAGTAATATTACAAGTTGAATCTTGGTTGAGTCTAGCTAATCATCATCTGTTCACGTCATCTTCCTCTCAGATAGTGGGGCTGTAGTGCAAAAAGGGAACTAGTGACAGGAAAATCAAGGGTAGAAGAACTATGAGGAAGATGTTAGAAGAACGCTCCCTGAGAGTTGTGAAGTCTTTTATAGGTGTGAAGTGGACTTCCCCTTCAAATATGCTGTGGATCTCAGAGATTCCCCAGTGCTTGGCTTAGGCTCTGAAGCCTAAAAGGAGAGAATGGTCAGAAGGGAGCTGCAACAGAGTGAAGACTCAACGACATTGCTGGGAGAGTGTTCTGGGGCTCTTTGTAGCAAAGCATGTCTGACTTGCCCTGCTGCTGAATTGTAGCTTTTAGTACAGTTACGGCAGAGGTTCTGGACTGTGCGTTAGTTAAAAACAGGCAATCGAATCACAGCAAGTAAATAAGCACAGTGGCTTAATACACAGGTGTAGATGAAATTGCTTGTGTTGCTAAGTGAATTAGAGGGTGGGATTTGTAATGCTAGTTCTAGAGTGAGCACTTCAGTGTGAATTCAATGTGTCGATTTTGTGCATAAGAATAAAGCTACTAGCACACCTTTGGTAAGAGTTTACCAGGTTGCCAGCTGTAGTGGTCACTTCAGACTGGACAGAAATCATAATGGCATCCAATGGAGAAATTTTGAATAGATCACTAATTTGCTATATGTTTGACAACGCCCCACTGTTCAAAGCAAATAACAGAAAAGTAGGAGCTTGTACGGCCTTTCTGGGTGAAAGCATCTGCAAAGTGCCTGGCTTTTCCTCACGCTCCTCTTGTACCAGTACTGAGCTGGGATACGCCAGGATGCATGGTATTTCACATGGAATTTGTAGTGATGACTGTAGTACTAACTTAGCATCTGGATGAAATGAACGTCATTTGCATCTAGATGTTTATTTCTGCGTAGATGAAGGAGGTGCAACCGTGGATCATGATTACACTAGGAAAACAGTGTTCATATCCCTTGGCCATATACTTATCCCATGTTTCTCCAACCTGTGAATTAAACTTGAGACTCCAGCTTATCTGCTCTGCCTGTGGACCTTTGCATTTTATTATCTGTTCTTCTCTGTGTATATGTGTCCCCTTCTGATCGTGAAGATGTTTGCACACCTTATGCTCAGTAATTCTGGGTGTGTAAAACTGCTGGGGCTCAGCTCATGGAAACCATGCTGCTTCTGTGAAATTCACTGAGCGATTTAGAAAATGGATCGTTACACTGTGATGTTGTTTAACTTGCCATTCTGTGTCTGTACCAGGATGTTATGTAACGGGCACTGCTCCTACATCACACATTTTCTTGTGTTTTCTTTATTTTTAATGCATTTTGTGTAATAGCCTAGCGGTTTTTTGCGAGACCAAGAAAAATGTGTCTGTGCTGCTCTTTCACTCCTGCAGGCTTGTCTCACTTCTTTGCTGAATTTCCTATTGGATCAGTGAGTCAGTCTCCTGTTTGGATTTTGTATTTCCACGTTGAAGATAAATGTGTTACGGTACAAAGGGAAGTCACCTCATTAGCATTATGTTTCAGCTCAGAACTTTGCCCCATTAACTGTCAGTTAAAATAGGATATTACGAGGCAGGAGATCTGGACCCTCAGTCCTTCCTTGTTCCAGTATATTTCTATTTATTGCACCTTTTCTTCTTAAATAACTTGTTAGTGTTCCTGGCTATGGCTTTGGCTGGAATCATTTGACGTGTGTCTTTCAGGGAGATGCTGGAAACTTGCAGTGGTTTCATTCTTAATGGTAATCCTCCCTTAACTACTGGGAGTTCTTTTTATCCTAGCCTGTCTCCCAACGTGCCTGGTGTTGAAAATGATATAGACAGATTTATCATTATTGGACATCAGCTGGAATGTTATTTAATGAAACTTGGTAATACTGCGATGCTCTGGTAGGGCTGTGCAGAACTCTGAATCATCCCACTTCCAGGCACTGAAATCTTTCTTTGAAGTTATGATCCTAAGTGGCTGTTGCTACCTGTAACCATGAAATCAGACGGAAATCTTCAGGCAGAAGGTGTTTGGCGAAGGATTTGTTGAAGAAAATCCCAAATCCAATCTGGTTGGTAGTCACGTCAGCCTGAAATTCTTGCCTGTGGCAATGCGAAATGCCAGGGTCAGTGCCAGGTGGGTTTGCCTTTGGATTTTGTGGGAAGTGTGGCCAGTGCAAGAGGTGCTTGAAAGGAATATCTTTGTTTCATTCTTGTATTTTAATTATTTGATGTAGAATTATTTGTCTGTTCCCTTAAGGACAAAATTTGCTCCTGTGTATGTCTCTTGTTAGAATTTGTATGGGGTATGGATATATGTATGATATATGGATATATGTATAGGGTATTTGTATGGGGTATGAGGGAAGGGTATGGGGACCCAGGTAGGGGCTGTCCTCAACCCTTCTGGTCAAGGGAAAGGGTGTGAGAAGGAGCCAACTGACACTGCATGTCCACAATTGGGAGATTATACACACTGCCCCAGTTGGGTGTTTCCTGGCAGTCCTGATGCAGGTGCAAAGGCAGTCCATCAAAAATGGCAGACTCATGATTCTCAGCTCTGGTGGAATCTGGGTTGTAAATCCTGACTGTGAGGGTGCAGGTGTTCTGTGAGCTTCCCACTTGGGCAGGTCGGGGCGCCTGGCCCCAGCTCTCGGTGCGGCCAACACTGAGATGATGGGGAACTGCACGGCCCCACGAGTAAACAGTGGCAGAGCTGGCATGAAGCCCCTTGTGTTTCTAAGGCTATAAAAGCAGGAGCCTCTTGTAGCCGAATTTGAGGCCCCACTTATGGGTGGATGCACTGGGTAGGAGCTTCCCTGAGAGTCCCAGCATCGGCTGCACCGGGGCTTCCCAGCTGAGATGTGTGCCTGGAGGATGATTCGGTGGTGGCTGGTGATGTGTTTCTTCTTAATCCCTGTTCTCTCTATGCAGGATTGATTGGATGCATTGCAAGTTGTCCTCTGTACTTTACTTACACATTCATACGCAGAACCATTTTGGTTTATTGTACTTATTTACTATACAGAGATATCTACCCAGTTGTTTTAGTGTGCTTGTTTCATCCACTGTGCATGTTATCCAGCTAGCGTGTGATCGTTTTGTCGAGTACCCTGCCTGTCAGCAAACACTTGTGTACCCAGCAACCTGCCTGCCTCTCTTGCAGTGACCAGCCACAGGACAGCAGGCCTGCTCCCCTGCCTTGGCCCAAAGCTGATCAGAGGGAGGCCAAGGAACACATCTTTGCCTCTCCAGTAGCTCAGTGTTAATTAATCTCAGCTATAAATATCATGCAGGCATGGGCTTAACTTTATTGAAGTTTGCACATAGACCTGCAACAAAATAAAGGGATTGAAATTGAGTGAAGATTCCATCAAGTGACAACAAAACATAAAAGGAAGCAGTGTGAGGAGGGGCACCTGTAGCAAAGATGGATTTATTGTTAAAGTGAAAATCGGATGTTATGGGCCAGAGGTGCCCAATGGCAGCTTCTCACAGCGGCAGCTAAATGACAGATGACACAAAAGGCTGTGAGCAGCTGTAACCTATTAGGAGCAAGTGGAAGTGAAGCCAGAGTTAGTGTATGTAAGGAATGGAAGGAGAGCAGAGACAACTCCTAATTCAAGGGTGTTGCCAAAGGTTAATGTTGCTAAATCAGGCCGTGGCTGATGGCAAAGGCCTTGGAAGCAGTCCTAGCTCAACTAGAGGAGTTCACCATCTGCTTGCTCACATGCACAGCGTGTTTGGGTCACTTCTAATGCTGTCTCTTGTAAAGCCAGCTTGTTTCAGATGTCAAAGGGAGAAATAGCAAAAATGTATGAGGACTTGAAAGGTGAAAAGTGGAAGGGAAGTCAAATTATCTACCTGTGAAAAGGACGGAAAGGTAAATATTAAGGTAACAAAAGATGCAAGAGATCTGAGGTTGATCCGCTGGAGGGAAGGAATGCCATCCAGAGGGACCTTGACATGCTTGTGAGGTGGGCTGATGCCAACCTCATGAAGTTTAACCATGCCAAGTGCAAGGTCCTACACCTGGATTGGAGCAATCTGAGGCACAGCTACAGGCTGGGCAGAGAAGAGATTCAGAGCAGCCCTGTAGTGACAGGACAAGGGGTAACGGGTTAAAACTTAAACAGGGGAAGTTTAGATTGGATATAAGGAGGAAATTCTTTCCTGTTAGGGTGCTGAGGCACTGGAATGGGTTGCCCAGGGAGGCTGTGAATGCTCCATCCCTCGCAGTGTTCAAGGCCAGGTTGGACGAGGCTTTGGGTGATATGGTTTAGTGTGAGGTGTCCCTGTCCATGGCAGGGGGCTGGAACTTGACGATCTTAAGGTCCTTTCCAACCCTAACTATTCTATGATTCTGTGATTCTGATGGGAACGAGAAGCTTTCAGCTCTGTGCCCTCTGCCTCCCAAAGGAAGGACTCCAGGCAGCTGGATGGCTGTGATGGATCCAGCGCCAGAGCTGTCTGCCTGTTCAAGGCCAGGCTGGATGGGGCCTGGAGCAACGTGCCCTAGTGGAAAGTGTCCCTGCCCGTGGCAGGGGGGTTGGAACTGGATGAGCTGTAAGATCCCATCAACCCAAACCAGCCTGTAGTTCTACGAAGCACATTAATGGCAGGCCCCCAGTGCCCCATCCAGCTTCTCTCCCTGCTCTGGCTCCCAAGGAGCTCAGGGCTGAGGTCTCTGCCTCGTGTCTGGGGCCACACTTGCTGCTTGAGTCACACCTTTGGTTCCTCTGCTGGGACATTGGTGTGGGTTTGGGGAGGGCATCTTGCAGGGATAAAGGTGTTTTGTCAAAGAAGAGCTGCCGCAGGAGCACAGGGAGCCTGTGGGTGCTCCTCAGCTTTGCCCAATGTCTGGTGCTCACTGTACTCAATGGGACGTGGAGAATGAAGTGAAACCCGGTTTGATGTGCCCCGTCCATTGTGTTTACCATGCTGGGGCAGCAGCTCCGCCCCTGTGCTGGATGCTGTCCCCCTCCTGGCTCGCGTGGGGTCGGAGCCATCTGCACCAATGAGTCAGCAGGACCCACTTAACACTTCTCCAGCAGGATCTCCTCCTCCTGACAGAATGGGCAGCTCCTGGCAAGCTCAGTGTCTTACAATCTCAGCTCATTAAAGGGAAGCATCCTGAGCTCTTTATCGATGTTTTATGCGGCCTGGCTCTATTTCAGAGAAACAACTCACACTGCAGTCAATGACTACACCTCCGCGGAGCTGCAGGCTGAGTGAGGAGCTCGGGATCTGGCTCAGGGCTGGGCTCAGCTCCCATTGCTGAAAGGCTGCAGGGCTGCAAACTGGTGTTCTACACCAAAGCAGCCTAGAGACACCCCGGGGCTGGGATCCCCTTTCCAGGCAAGGTTCAAAAGGAAAACACAAGGAAGGGGTGGCTTTTTTTTCCTCCATGCTTGCTTATCCCTCTTTGCTGGGCAAAGGAATTGCCTGGCACAGAAGGGAAAGGATGTTTTCTTTCCCCTAGTGCTACTGCCTGTTCAGCTGGAACCCACTGGGGAGGATGTATCTGGCCTCCTCTCTACCTGGGATGTGCTGGGATTCACACATCCCTCTACCTTGGGAGAATCACATTCTTTATAAGCTCGCCAGTGCTTGCTGTTGCTTCTAAAAAGCTGGTGGCACTGTCTGGCTTCAAGTGGCTTTTACATAATACAGACTGTCAGGCCAGATGAGAGCATCATGGTCCCCTCTGGCCCTTAAATCTGTGAATCTAAAAATTAGAGGGTACCAGCACCTCATTGCTTCTGGCTGATTGAATCCGGGGAACCACATGTTCTCTTTATTCTCTCCTTTTCTCTCTCCCCTCCCTGCATCATCTTTAACTGAAGGTGAATTCTCCTTCCCCTAGTGTCTAGGGCTGGCAAAT
Source organism: Neopsephotus bourkii (assembly GCF_033783945.1). NCBI lineage: Eukaryota > Metazoa > Chordata > Aves > Psittaciformes > Psittacidae > Neopsephotus > Neopsephotus bourkii. The sequence continues at coordinate 11,925 of NW_026900733.1, forward strand.
AACATCGGAAGGAGCAGACATCTCCAGCCTCGCGCTGGGATATTCTCCTCCCCATTCGCAGTGGTTCACTGGTGGGATCAGGGGTGCTCGGGCTTGGAGCTGGCTGGAAAACAGGGCTGAGCTCTCCTGGTTGCTGTTCAAAAAGCAGCGGAAGTTCTCCAGGCTCCAGAGTGAGCTCTTGGGGTTTGTGAATGTGTGTGTGTATCTAGAGAAACACATGCTGAGGAGGGGAAGGAAGGTGGTGACTCCCCAGATGGCTTCTGCAGTGTTGGGGATGTGCAGGAGGAGAGGAAGGAGCAGGGCAGGGAGGAAGCGGTGGGGATTGCCAGGGATGGGGGTTCCCCAAGCCAGAGATCTGCAACAGGCAGATGGGAGATGTGCAACAGGAGCTGGGAACACAAGGATGCTCTGCCCTCCCAGTGCCTGTATCTCAGTGCTGTCAGCAGCCCCAGGCAGATGTGCTGACAGCTCCTAAAGTAAGGGCAGAGAGTGGGACTCCTGGGAGCTGCTATGGATGGGATGCCCGGGGTGCCTGGGGGGTTAAGAAGTGCTGGATTCACACTGGGAGGAGAAGTGGAACCGGTTCAAAAGGCCAGTCCAGAGGAGCTGGCTCAGGTCGAGGTGTCTGGGAAGGGGCAGAGGGCAGCTTCTGTAGGAGAAGCTTCCTGGCAGAGGCGAGCAGCTCCAGAGAGGATGCTTCACCCCATAGCATGTGGACATCGCAGAGCCCAGGAGCCTCCTTGCTGTATGGCCAGAAGCACCAGAACAGAGGAACAACCCATTCCCTCCCCAGTGAACAGGAAAACTGCCAGTGCAACCAGGAAACAGTGGCAGTGGAGAGCAGCAGCAGATTCTGCTTTGAAAGGTAGAAGCACTGCAACAGGTTGCCCAGAGAAGTGGTAAAGGCTCTGTCCCTTCCTGTGAAAGAGACCAGGGATTGAAGGGACCTTAAAGCTTCTCCTGTTGCTACCCTCTGCCATGGGCAGGGATACCTTCCTCTAGAGCAGCTTGCTCCAAGCCCCTGTGTCCAACCTGGCCTTGAGCACTGCCAGGGATGGGGCAGCCACAGCTTCTCTGGGCACCCTCACAGGGAAGAGCTTCTGCCTAAGAGCTCAGCTCAGTCTCCCTCCAAAGCCTTTCTGTGCGCATTCAGCTGAGATAACACCCGAGGTCCCTACAGAAACACCAGCTTTAACGGAACAAATATTCTGCAGATGTTCACCTTCTCACAGTTAGACTCCACCTGAGCTCTGTGGCTTCAGGAGAAGTCGAGGTGGGCCCCGTGTTACTTAGCAACTTTCAGAGAAGAGAGAGAGAGAAAGGGGGGTGTTGGGGAGGCAGAGAAATTGAGGCATCACCAGTCTGCCAACGGGGGTGTTTGGTGTGGAGAGAGTGCCCCAGGATGTTGCCTTCGTTGGCGTGGCGACCTGGTTCAGGAACGGCACAGCGACCAACCCCAGGCCGCTCGGGCCATCAGCTCACGGACACCAATGTGGTGGATGGCAAATGGCGTTTATTGGCGAGTAACACGGTGTTATATAGCCTGGGTTTACAACGTCACGTCCGTCTGCTTACGACCTAGGCTAGGCCCTATTGGCTTCTCGGAGGGGGGTCTTATCTTTCCGTACAGCGCCACATCTTCCGATTGCCAGACCCTAACTACCTACATTTCCCCCCCCTCCCTATGTTTAATTAAATAGGCTAATATAAAAAGTAAAAAAGTAGAAAAGTAGAAAAGAGTACACATATACATATAAAATGTTACAGTAGAAGGCACTTCAGGTTAGTGGTTAGTGGCTTTGGGTAAGTGGTTAGTGAGGGGTAGTTAAGGGGACGGGTTGTAAGTTGGGGCAAGTTGGGATAAGTGTAATACTGAGTAGATACGTTCTTAAAGTAGTTGGTGGCTTTCTACAAACATGATGTTAACCTGTTCTAGCCGGCTGTTCACAAATGACACAAGGCGATTCAATATACAGGGTCCAAAGAGTAATACCAGCACGATCATTCTACTTGCCCTATAGTAACAAACCCCAAAATCAAAATCAGACAAAGGCATCGTAGCCCCCTCCCTTGGGGGCTATTTCGCTGTTGCTGGGGTCCGCTGGTGTGGAGCTCCTGGGTATAGATGCAATGGTGACTTGTCGTCCTCTCTTGTCACCGGGGCGTACGAGTTACGAGGGCGTTCGATGATCTCAATCCTGTGAACAGAAACTCACAATTTTCATTTGTTTTATTATGGAGGTCTAGTTTAATGGATTTAAGTGGGCAACACCTAACTCTGCCATTTTTTCTAACAGCGGCATACCCTCGCCCTGTAAGGGCTAGCCTCTATCGTTGTTCCCATCCCCATCTCCATTCCCGTTTTATATCGAACGGGAGCATATCGTCTCTTCCGAAAACACCATCTATGATGGTGGAGACCATGGCAGAATTAAGCCCTTTATCTGCAATTGCCTTAACAATTGCTTGTACATCCTTAGGGTTTATTGGCGAATGACTCTCTGTCCCCTGTCTGCTCACCCCTGGACCGGGAACGCCAGTTTGACTGATGGGGGCCCAGTCGGCAAACGCAATCTTTATTTCCTTCCAGTCCATGAGAGGGACTTCTTCCCCTCGCCGTTCCTCTTTAGTCCAGATGGGAATGCTTTGGCTCTTGACTTTGTTTACCTCCGTTTCCTCCTCCTCTGAGTTTGAATCGGTTGCGAGCCACCCGCCCCAGGCAGTGCCTGACTCAGTCGGAAGCCGACTGACCGACTGACCGGTTACTTCAGGTTTCCCGCGCCTTTTCGCTGGGCTCCGGCCCCGCCCGCTTTTCTTGTGGGCGGGCCGTTCCCTGCCTCTGGGCTCTCCCCGCCCTCCTGGTTCGCCCCGCCCTCTGATTGGCTTTCCTCCCCTTGCTCGCGCGCCCCTCCCCCTTTCGGTTCTCCTTCTCATTCTCACGCGCTCTTGTCAGTTCTAGCACTTCCCCCCTGTTCCCGCCGGGGACATCTTCGCCCCGCCCTCCTTCTCTCCGCTCGGCGCCATTTTGGGGCGCACAGGGCGGGGGGCTGACCCCAGTTGCCTCGGACTCCTTCTCCGCGGCGCCCCTGGGCTCCTCGACCAGCCCACCCCAAAAGGATTTTGCTCGTTCTGTCCCTCCGTAGGCGGGTCGGGATTCAGGGACTGAGGAGGCGTGTCGCCTTTCTGCGCATCTTTAGGCTCAGTAGCGTCTGGGGGTGCAGAGTTTGTGTAGCTGCCCCGACTCCCAATTTCGGGGTAGCCCACAAACAGTTCTTTGCTGCCTTCCAGGTCTCCTGCTCTTGCATGGCCTTGCACAGGGCCTGTACGACTTTCCCCCACGACTTAAGGTATTTCCCACAACCCGAGGACATCGTCTCCTCTGGGCTAACACTTCAGTGCATTTATCCCACACCTCAGGGTGGAGAATATCCACTGGCTGGTCAATGACCCCAGTTTGTAAAAGCCTCGCAACTGTGAGAGTAAAATCTTTGGGCTTACAATCAATACCCCACTGCTTATGTAATTGAGATACGACCTTCACAAGGGCTTCCATCCACCTTGTTCGCTTGGGAGCGTCCTCCCCGCCGGGCTGGTCCAGCCGCTCCGGCTGCCGTTCACCTGTCCCAGACGATTCCCGGGTTTCGGCACCACTTGTTGCCTTCGTTGGCGTGGCGACCTGGTTCAGGAACGCCACAGCGACCAACCCCAGGCCGCTCGGGCCATCAGCTCACGGACACCAATGTGGTGGATGGCAAATGGCGTTTATTGGCGAGTAACACGGTGTTATATAGCCTGGGTTTACAACGTCACGTCCGTCTGCTTACGACCTAGGCTAGGCCCTATTGGCTACTCGGAGGGGGGTCTTATCTTTCCGTACAGCGCGACATCTTCCGATTGCCAGACCCTAACTACCTACACCAGGGGCTCACACGTGTCCCTGTTCATTGGCCCCGGTTCCTGGACTCCTGGAAGCTTCTCTAGCCCAGTTGCAGGAGTGCCTGACACAGCAGTCAGTCAAGAGAAGCTGCTCCAGGCCCCTGCCCATGACTTCCCTTTCTGACCTTTGGGACCTGCTGTTGATGCATTCTGTCTGTGCCTTCACAGCCACAGGCCCCGAATGGGGAAATAACTGGGCACATGAGGTCAAGGAGGGAAGCGAAGGCCATGCACGAGCTCATGCTACACTGCAGCTTCCCAGACACAGTCTTCAGAGCTGGTTTCCAGCAAGATCAAGTTGTTCGCCGCTTGATTCAGTTGCACTGTGGAGCTTCATGTGCCAGCTGCACACAGTGTGGCCAGGAGTACAAGGTGGTTTCCCAACCCCAAACACAAACCAAGAACCGTGTGCACATTCCTGCACAAGTACATCTGCAGCCTCAGGGTCACCTCCCTGTCCTGCTGCAGCAGTCGCAGGGACCCAAGGCCATGGCTCGGGGCAGCTGCAAGAGCTCCTGCGCTGGGTTGGTCGGAAGCTCTAGGATGGGGAAGGGAGGGATTGAGCGGGGTCACCCATCTGCTGCCCATTTACATTTCTGCTCTGGAAACACTGCCAGCTTCTTACTGCAAGCTCCAGTGCTTGCACGTGCAGGAGGAGCAGGACTATCACAGTCTCTTGTCCCTTATCTCTGGCCTTAGCAACTCCAAGCCTTGCTCCTTATTCCTCCCATCCCTTCTACACCCCTCTCATTGCGGGCACCGCTCAAAAGCCGGCTGCCGTGGGAGCCACTGCATCACACACTGCTTCATCCCGTCGGGAGGCGCTTTTCCTCCATGGGCAGCAGGCGCTGCCAAGAGCCAGCAGGCGTGCAAGGTCAGCAGCCGGGAAGGGCTGCAAGGAAAGGGGCCGCTCTGCAGGCGTCTCTGCTACTGAAACAAGGGAAGAGCTGGAGAAGGCAGAGGCAAGCACTGGGGAGAAAGGGATGTGGTTTATTGGCCCGAGAAAGTGTCCACGGCAAGCTCAGGCTGCAGCACGATGTCCTCAGCGCAGCTCCCTCGGGTCTGGAGCTGGCAGTGGGGCTCTACTCCTCCACTTTGGGGCTGACGCAGGAGCAGCGGAAAGCCCTGCGCAGAGCCTTCAGCGCCCTTCTGAAGCGGGACGGTTGTCGCTGTTGGACTGCTCCTGCGTATGGGAGGGTGGCGATGCCTGTGGGGAAAGGGGAGCTGTAGGCACGGGGCTGGGCGGGCACCGGGCAAGCTCCTGCTGCCACCCACCGCCAAGGGCTTCCCTCAGGGGCTTTCCACAAACGGCTTTCAGCCCTCGCCCAGGGAGGGGAAGCCAAGGCATGGCCGAACTCGTGCACACGCTGCTGCCGACCTTGTCTGGGTGCCGCTTGACTCAGAGACACAGCTGGCTCGGCCTTGGTGTCCTCAATGGCTTCAGGAGACGCTGCCAGTTCCTCCTTGTGTAGTGGTGGGGAGGTAACAGCTGTGTTGGCCTCTCCCTGATGCTTTCCAGGTGCTCTCCTCACTTTGTGCCCAAAGGAGACCTGCACGCCTCTCTCGATAGGTGTGCGTCGCCTCTGAGCAGGTTGCACAGGAGTCTCAGTGTCCTCATCTGCTGCAGGGCTCCTTGCTCCCTTGCACACACCCACATGGCTTTCATCAATGTCCCGCTCTTCCACAGGCTGCTCGTCTATGCCCTGGATCACATCCAATGACTTGTGCAGGACATCACTCACGAGGAGCCTGGCTGTTTCTGCCTCCTGCTCAACAAAGCCAGGGGAAGCTGGTACCGGTGCTTCCTCCTCCTCTTGGTCCACGGCAGCGAGAGGTGTGTGGTGCTGCTCTTCCTCAGCATCCGAGAAGTCATCTACTGTCATGGCCTCTACCTGCTCCTCTACAGGCACAGGAGACACCATGTCTGCTCCAGCCTTGCCTGCTGCTGGGATGAGAGGGGCTGTGCTGGGCTCTGCCCGAAGCTCTGCATCCAAGGGAGGCTCCATGCCCTGAACAGTTGCCACTGTCATTGCTGCCGTGGACACATCCCCACAGCTTTGGGCCATGGATGTGTCCTGGATCACATCCAATGACTTGTGCAGGACATCACTCACGAGGAGCCTGGCTGTTTCTGCCTCCTGCTCGACAAAGCCAGGGGAAGCTGGTACCGGTGCTTCCTCCTCCTCTTGGTCCACGGCAGCGAGAGGTGTGTGGTGCTGCTCTTCCTCAGCATCCGAGAAGTCATCTACTGTCATGGCCTCTACCTGCTCCTCTACAGGCACTGGAGACACCATGTCTGCTCCAGCCTTGCCTGCTGCTGGGATGAGAGGGGCTGTGCTGGGCTCTGCCCGAAGCTCTGCATCCAAGGGAGGCTCCATGCCCCGAACATTTGCCGCTGTCATTGCTGCCGTGGACACATCCATGTGTCTTTGGGCCATGGATGTGGCCTGGATCGCATCCAATGGCTTGTGCAGGACATCACTCATGAGGAGCCTGGCTCTTTCCTGATATACCCGCTCCATCGCTGGATGCCACCGCAGCAACTTGCTGTTGAGGCTGCCCTTGCTGCCCGCTGCCGAAATTGGTGGCAGGGGCTTTGCAGCTTGCAGAGTTTTCCTCAGTGTTTGCTGAGTTGCTGGGGCCTTGCTGCTGTTGGCTGCCAGGAAGGTGTCTCCTCTCATGTGTGTTCCTGCAGCTGGTGACTGCTGGCAGAGTCCCTGGCTCCTAGTGGTGTGCCTGCGCAGCACTGTGCTCATGCTCCCCAAGTTCTTTGTTGTGGGAGCAGAGCCTGTGGACCTGTGTAGAGCAGGCTGGCAGGTCTCCAGCCATGTATCTCTGCCGCCGTAATTGGGGACATGGCGCAGCTGGGCAGAAGCTGTTAGAAGCTGCTGTGGCTTCCTGCTTAAGGTGGCGATGGCCGAGCCGCTCACACTGCCAGAAGCTGCAGAGGGTGCTGGTGTTAGAGGTGGCAGCCTGCAGCCAGGTGGTAGCCGTGGTGCCATTGTCACCAACAGTGGCTGACGGAGTGTCTGCTCCTGTCTCGACCCCCTGGTGCTGGGCAGCACCACTCGGTGCCCCAGGCTGTCTATCTGCAAAAGAAGCCGAGGAGAGAGGCTGTGTGACTGTGTCCATTGTGCCCACGGCCCAGCAGGCTGAGCTCAGGAAGTTAGGATCCCCTGCCAGCCTCAGGGCAGGGCTCAGTCCCGCAGGCGGCTGCCTCCTGCTCCTGGAGCCCCTGGGGAGAGGGCTGGGCACCCGCAGCCCACAGGCACTTCCCAGAGCACCCCCGGCATGCCCGGGCAGCCTGCAGGGGGCACGGCAAGGGGGGCCTCAGCTTGCTCCCTCCTGCACCTCCTGCCTGCCCATCAGCATCTCCTGGGGTCAGGAAGACGTTTGGCCCCGTCTCCCTGGGGCTCCCTACCTGAACCTGCTGGATGACGACAGGCCGAAACCGCTCTGGGTAGGGCACCTGTGGCAGCGTGATCCTATGGCGGGACCACTCCTGCCTCAGGCTGCCCTGCAGCACTTCCTTGGGCTGCCTGTGGGCCACCTGCGGGTAGGAGGAGGAGGAAAAGGTGTGTGATGGAGGCGGCTGCCTTGGCACAGCAGCCCATGCAGTGCGGGCAAGCCTGGCCCTGTCCCACCACCGGCCTCTCCCTCCTGCCCCGGCCCTCACCTGGCATCTTCTCTGCTCCCTGGGCCTGCCCTCAGCGGGCTGCCAACGGGCTCTCTCCTCTGTACCCGCGGGCATCTTCCACATCCTGGGACGCTGAACTGCTGGGGGCTTCCAGGGGAATTGCTGCCTCCTGCGGGAGGCTGCTCCTCTGGACTGAGGTACTCCGGGGCTCTCGCTCCTTATGTACCCCACGGTCAGTGCGGTGTCACAATGGCCTCTGGGCACAAGGACTCCCCTCTACATCACAAAGCCCTGGCAGTTGCCATGGAGATGCCCAGTCCCATCACTGTTCCCACCAGCTCCCAACCGGAGATGGGCATCTCCATAGTGACCACCAAGGCTTTGTGATGTTGGTGCCATTGTGCCCTTGCCTACTGAGTACACTAGGGCCTCAGACTTAGGAGCTGATACACTCTCCTGCGTTCAGCACTAGCAGTCATTTTTTCTCTTTCTTAGTAGCTGCTGCAGTGCTGTGGTTTTGACTTTTGGCCTGGGAACAGCGCTGATAACACCGATGGTTTTAGTTGTTGCTCAGTAATGCTTACTCTGACCAAGGCCTTTGAGCCTCCTGCTCTGACAGGGAGGAGGGAAGCTGGGGGAAAGCAGAGACAGGACCCCTGACCCAAACTAGCCAAAGAGGTATTCCATACCACAGCATGTCATGCCCGGGATGTAAACTGAGAGTTACCCAGAAGGGCTGATTCACTGCTCCATCAGGCTGGGTATCAGCAGGTGGTACTGTATTCTCTTCCCTTGTTATTTCCCTTACTATTACTGGTGGCAGCAGCAGTGGTTTGTGTCATAGCTGAGTTACTGGACTGTTCTTATCTCAACCCGTGGGAATTACATTCTTTCAGTTCTCCTCTGTCCCTTTGGTAGCGGGGTGTGGGGGTGGAGAAACGTGGGGAGATTGAACGAGTAAGACTGTGTGGCTGACAGAGTTTAAACCACACCGTACTCTCAGGCTCAGACTCTGTGATTGAGACTGTGGGGCTGATACTGTACGGCCGAGACTTTGTGGATGAGACTGTGGGGCTGAGACTCTGTAGCTCTGATGGTTGCAGAGACTTTGGGCCTCAGACTTTGGAGCTGATACTCTCAGGGTCAGACTCTGTGACTGGGACTGTGGGGCTGAGACTGGGGCTGAGACTGGGGCTAAGACTGGGGGGCTGAGACTGTGGGGCTGAGACTGTGGGGCTGAGACTGTGGGGCTGAGACTGGGGCTGAGACTGGGGCTAAGACTGGGGGGCTGAGACTGTGGGGCTGAGACTGGTGCTCAGATTTTGGCACTGATACTCTGGGTGAGACTCTCAGACACAGACTCTGTGGCTGAGTCTGTGCCTGA
>NW_026900734.1:0-2105 GCF_033783945.1 Neopsephotus bourkii
AGGAATATGTACTAAGAGCACCGTGTACTGACAGCACCGGGTACTGAGAGCAATGGGTACTAAGAGCACCCTGTACTGAGAGCACCGGGTACTGAGAGCATTGGGTACTGAAAGCACCGGGTACTGAGAGCACCACATACTGAGAGCACTGGGTACTGAGAGCACCGCGTACTGAGGCCACCGGGTACTGAGAGCACGGTGTACTGAGAGTAGTGCGTATGGAGAGCACAGGGTACTAAGAGCAGCAGGTAAGGAGAGCACCGCGTTCTCATAGCACTGGGTACTGACAGTACCGCGTACAGAGAGCACCGGGTACTGAGAGCACTGGGTACTGAGAGTACCGCCTACTGAGAGCACCGGGTACTGAGAGCACTGGGTACTGAGAGTACCGCGTACGGAGAGCACCAGGTACCGAGAGCAGCGCGTAAGGAGGGCACTGCGTACTGAGAGCACTGGCTACTGAGACCACCGGGTACTGAGAGCACTGGGTACTAAGAGCACCGTGTACTGAGAGCACCGCGTACTGAGAGCACCGGGTACTGAGAGCACTGGGTACAGAGAGCACAGCGTACGGAGAGCACCGGGTACTGAGAGCACCGGGTACTGAGAGCACTGGGTACAGAGAGCACAGCGTACGGAGAGCACCGGGTACTGAGAGCACTGGGTACTAAGAGCACTGGGTACTGAGAGCACCGCGTAATGAGAGCACCGGGTACTGAGAGCACCGCGTACTGAGAGCACCGGCTACTGAGAGCACTGGGTACTAAGAGCACCGTGTACTGAGAGCACCGCAACCTGAGAGCACCACGTACTGAGAGCACCAGGTACTGAGAGCACCGGATAAGGAGAGCACCGCGTACGGAGACCACCGGGTACTGAGAGCACTGGGCACTGAGAGCACCGGGCACTGAGTGCACCGCGTACGGAGAGCACCTGGCACTGAGAGCACGAGGTACTGAGAGCTCTGGGTGCTGAGAGCACCTGGTACTGAGAGCACGGGGTACTGAGAGCACTGCGTACTGAGAGCACCGCGTACGGAGAGCACCGGGTACTGAGAGCAGCGGGTACTGACAGCACTGGGTACTGACAGTACCGCGTACTGAGAGCACCGGTTACTGAGAACACTGCGTACTGAGAGTACCGCCTACTGAGAGCACCGGGTACTGAGAGCACTGGCTACTGAGAGTACCGGGTACTGAGAGCACTGGGTACTAAGAGCATCGTGTACTGAGAGCACCGCGTACTGAGAGCACCGGGTACTGAGAGCAGTGGGTACTGAGAGCACCGAGTACTGAGAGCACTAGGTACTGAGAGCACTGGGTACTGAGAGCACTGGGTAATGAGAACACTGGGTACTGAGAGGAGATTGTACTGGGAGAACTGTGTACTGAGAGTACCGCGTATTGAGTGCACCGCAAAAGGAGAGCATCGCGTACTGAGAGCACTGGGTACGGAGAGCACCGTGTACTCAGAGCACTGGGTAATGAGAGCACTGGGTACCGGGTACTAAGAGCACTGGGTAGTGAGAGCACTGCTTACTGAGAGCACCGGGTACTGAGAGCACCGGATACTGAGAGCACCGTTTACTGGGAGCACTGGGTACTGAGAGCACTGTGTACTGAGAGCACTGGGTACTGAGAGTACCGCGTACTGAGAGCACCGCGTACGGAGAGCACCGGCTACTGAGAGCACCGGGTACTGAGAGCACTGGGTACTGAGAGTACCGTGTACTGAGAGCAACGGGTACTGAGAGCACAGGGTACTGAGAGCACCGGGTACTGAGAGCAATGGGTACTAAGAGCACCGTGTACTGAGAGCACCGGGTACTGAGAGCAATATGTACTAAGAGCACCGTGTACTGACAGCACCGGGTACTGAGAGCAATGGGTACTAAGAGCACCCTGTACTGAGAGCACCGGGTACTGAGAGCATTGGGTACTGAAAGCACCGGGTACTGAGAGCACCACATACTGAGAGCACTGGGTACTGAGAGCACCGCGTACTGAGGGCACCGGGTACTGAGAGCACGGTGTACTGAGAGTAGTGCGTATGGAGAGCACAGGGTGGTAAGAGCAGCAGGTAAGGAGAGCACCGCGTTCTCATAG